>NC_092109.1:20847519-20872136 GCF_045679555.1 Salvelinus alpinus | reverse complement strand
TAGCCTTGCTATTGAGAAAGGCCGCCGTAGGCAGACATGGCTCTCAAGAGAAGACAGGCTATGTGCACACTGCCCACAAAATGAGGTGGAAACTGAGCTGCACTTCCTAACCTCCTGCCCAATGTATGACCATATTAGAGAGACATATTTCCCTCAGATTACACAGATCCACAAAGAATTCGAAAACAAATCCAATTTTGATAAACTCCCATATCTACTGGGTGAAATTCCACAGTGTGCCATCACAGCAGCAAGATTTGTGACCTGTTGCCACAAGAAAAGGGCAACCAGTGAAGAACAAACACCACTGTAAATACAACCCATATTTATGTTTATTTATTTTAACTTGTGTGCTTTAACCATTTGTACATTGTTACAACACTGCATATATATAATATGACATTTGTAATGTCTTTATTGTTTTGAAACTTCTGTATGTGTAATGTTTACTGTTCATTTTTATTGTTTATTTGACTTTTGTATATTACCTACCTCACTTGCTTTGGCAATGTTAACACATGTTTCCCATGCCAATAAAGCCCCTTGAATTGAATTGAATTGAATTGAGAGAGAGAGAGAGAGAGAGAGACAGAGAGAGAGAGAGAGAGAGAGAGAGAGAGAGAGAGAGAGAGAAAGAGAGAGAGAGAGAGAGAGAGAGAGAGAGAGAGAGAGAGAGAGAGACAGAGACAGAGAGAGAGAGAGAGAGAGAGAGAGACAGAGAGAGAGAGAGGCAGAGATAGAATGCCAGCCAAGCCACTCACTCTGCTCAGCAGTACAACCAGGGTGGGTAGATTATGTTTCATCATACCTTGAATGAGACGTATTTGTGTCTTGTATAAACAACGTGTTTCTATGCCAACCTTAACCTTAAGACTGACCCTCCAGACATACAGTACTAACAGGACTGACCCTCCAGACCTCCAGTACTAACCAGACTGACCCTCCAGACCTCCAGTACTAACCAGACTGACCCTCCAGACATACAGTACTAACCAGACTGACCCTCCAGACCTCCAGTACTAACCAGACTGACCCTCCAGACCTCCAGTACTAACCAGACTGACCCTCCAGACCTCCAGTACTAACCAGACTGACCCTCCAGACATACAGTACTAACCAGACTGACCCTCCAGACCTCCAGTACTAACCAGACTGACCCTCCAGACCTCCAGTACTAACCAGACTGACCCTCCAGACATACAGTACTAACCAGACTGACCCTCCAGACCTCCAGTACTAACCAGCCTGACCCTCCAGACATACAGTACTAACCAGACTGACCCTCCAGACCTCCAGTACTAACCAGACTGACCCTCCAGTACTAACCAGACTGACCCTCCAGACATACAGTACTAACCAGACTGACCCTCCAGTACTAACCAGACTGACCCTCCAGACCTCCAGTACTAACCAGACTGACCCTCCAGACATACAGTACTAACCAGACTGACCCTCCAGACCTCCAGTACTAACCAGACTGACCCTCCAGACCTCCAGTACTAACCAGACTGACCCTCCAGTACTAACCAGACTGACCCTCCAGACCTCCAGTACTAACCAGACTGACCCTCCAGTGCTAACCAGACTGACCCTCCAGACCTCCAGTACTAACCAGACTGACCCTCCAGTACTAACCAGACTGACCCTCCAGACCTCCAGTACTAACCAGACTGACCCTCCAGTGCTAACCAGACTGACCCTCCAGACCTCCAGTACTAACCAGACTGACCCTCCAGTGCTAACCAGACTGACCCTCCAGACCTCCAGTACTATCCAGACTGACCCTCCAGACCTCCAGTACTAACCAGACTGACCCTCCAGACATACAGTACTAACCAGACTGACCCTCCAGACCTCCAGTACTAACCAGACTGACCCTCCAGACCTCCAGTACTAACCAGACTGACCCTCCAGACATACAGTACTAACCAGACTGACCCTCCAGACATACAGTACTAACCAGACTGACCCTCCAGTACTAACCAGACTGACCATCCAGACCTCCAGTACTAACCAGACTGACCCTCCAGTACTAACCAGACTGACCCTCCAGACCTCCAGTACTAACCAGACTGACCCTCCAGACCTCCAGTACTAACCAGACTGACCCTCCAGACCTCCAGTACTAACCAGACTGACCCTCCAGACATACAGTACTAACCAGACTGACCCTCCAGACATACAGTACTAACCAGACTGACCCTCCAGTACTAACCAGACTGACCATCCAGACCTCCAGTACTAACCAGACTGACCCTCCAGTACTAACCAGACTGACCCTCCAGACCTCCAGTACTAACCAGACTGACCCTCCAGACCTCCAGGACTAACCAGACTGACCCTCCAGACATACAGTACTAACCAGACTGACCCTCCAGACCTCCAGTACTAACCAGACTGACCCTCCAGACCTCCAGTACTAACCAGACTGACCCTCCAGACATACAGTACTAACCAGACTGACCCTCCAGACATACAGTACTAACCAGACTGACCCTCCAGTACTAACCAGACTGACCATCCAGACCTCCAGTACTAACCAGACTGACCCTCCAGTACTAACCAGACTGACCCTCCAGACCTCCAGTACTAACCAGACTGACCCTCCAGACCTCCAGGACTAACCAGACTGACCCTCCAGACATACAGTACTAACCAGACTGACCCTCCAGACCTCCAGTACTAACCAGACTGACCCTCCAGACCTCCAGTACTAACCAGACTGACCCTCCATACCTACAGTACTAACCAGACTGACCCTCCAGACATACAGTACTAACCAGACTGACCCTCCAGACCTCCAGTACTAACCAGACTGACCCTCCAGACCTCCAGTTCTAACCAGACTGACCCTCCAGTACTAACCAGACTGACCCTCCAGACCTCCAGTTCTAACCAGACTGACCCTCCAGACCTCCAGTACTAACCAGACTGACCCTCCAGACCTCCAGTTCTAACCAGACTGACCCTCCAGACCTCCAGTACTAACCAGACTGACCCTCCAGACATACAGTACTAACCAGACTGACCCTCCAGACCTCCAGTTCTAACCAGACTGACCCTCCAGACCTCCAGTACTAACCAGACTGACCCTCCAGACATACAGTACTAACCAGACTGACCCTCCAGACCTCCAGTACTAACCAGACTGACCCTCCAGTACTAACCAGACTGACCCTCCAGACCTCCAGTTCTAACCAGACTGACCCTCCAGACATACAGTACTAACCAGACTGACCCTCCAGACCTCTAGTACTAACCACACTGACCCTCCAGACCTACAGTACTAACCAGACTGACCCTCCAGACCTCCAGTTCTAACCAGACTGACCCTCCAGACCTCCAGTACTAACCAGACTGACCCTCCAGTACTAACCAGACTGACCCTCCAGACCTCCAGTACTAACCAGACTGACCCTCCAGACCTCCAGTACTAACCAGACTGACCCTCCAGACCTACAGTACTAACCAGACTGACCCTCCAGACCTCCAGTACTAACCAGACTGACCCTCCAGACCTCCAGTTCTAACCAGACTGACCCTCCAGACCTCCAGTACTAACCAGACTGACCCTCCAGACCTCCAGTACTAACCAGACTGACCCTCCAGACCTCCAGTACTAACCAGACTGACCCTCCAGACCTCCAGTTCTAACCAGACTGACCCTCCAGACCTCCAGTTCTAACCAGACTGACCCTCCAGACCTCCAGTACTAACCAGACTGACCCTCCAGACCTCCAGTACTAACCAGACTGACCCTCCAGACATACAGTACTAAACAGACTGACCCTCCAGACCTCCAGTACTAACCAGACTGACCCTCCAGTACTAACCAGACTGACCCTCCAGTACTAACCAGACTGACCCTCCAGACATACAGTACTAACCAGAATGACCCTCCAGACCTCCAGTACTAACCAGACTGACCCTCCAGTACTAACCAGACTGACCCTCCAGACCTCCAGTAGTAACCAGACTGACCCTCCAGACCTCCAGTACTAACCAGACTGACCCTCCAGACCTCCAGTACTAACCAGACTGACCCTCCAGACCTTCAGTACTAACCAGACTGACCCTCCAGACCTCCAGTACTAACCAGACTGACCCTCCAGACCTCCAGTACTAACCAGACTGACCCTCCAGACCTCCAGTACTAACCAGACTGACCCTCCAGACCTCCAGTACTAACCAGACTGACCCTCCAGTACTAACCAGACTGACCCTCCAGTACTAACCAGACTGACCCTCCAGACATACAGTACTAACCAGACTGACCCTCCAGACCTCCAGTACTAACCAGACTGACCCTCCAGACCTCCAGTACTAACCAGACTGACCCTCCAGACATACAGTACTAACCAGACTGACCCTCCAGACCTCCAGTACTAACCAGACTGACCCTCCAGACCTCCAGTACTAACCAGACTGACCCTCCAGACCTCCAGTACTAACCAGACTGACCCTCCAGACATACAGTACTAACCAGACTGACCCTCCAGTACTAACCAGACTGACCCTCCAGACCTCCAGTACTAACCAGACTGACCCTCCAGACCTCCAGTACTAACCAGACTGACCCTCCAGTACTAACCAGACTGACCATCCAGACCTCCAGTACTAACCAGACTGACCCTCCAGTACTAACCAGACTGACCCTCCAGACCTCCAGTACTAACCAGACTGACCCTCCAGACCTCCAGTACTAACCAGACTGACCCTCCAGACCTCCAGTACTAACCAGACTGACCCTCCAGACATACAGTACTAACCAGACTGACCCTCCAGACATACAGTACTAACCAGACTGACCCTCCAGTACTAACCAGACTGACCATCCAGACCTCCAGTACTAACCAGACTGACCCTCCAGTACTAACCAGACTGACCCTCCAGACCTCTAGTACTAACCAGACTGACCCTCCAGACCTCCAGGACTAACCAGACTGACCCTCCAGACATACAGTACTAACCAGACTGACCCTCCAGACCTCCAGTACTAACCAGACTGACCCTCCAGACCTCCAGTACTAACCAGACTGACCCTCCAGACATACAGTACTAACCAGACTGACCCTCCAGACATACAGTACTAACCAGACTGACCCTCCAGTACTAACCAGACTGACCATCCAGACCTCCAGTACTAACCAGACTGACCCTCCAGTACTAACCAGACTGACCCTCCAGACCTCCAGTACTAACCAGACTGACCCTCCAGACCTCCAGGACTAACCAGACTGACCCTCCAGACATACAGTACTAACCAGACTGACCCTCCAGACCTCCAGTACTAACCAGACTGACCCTCCAGACCTCCAGTACTAACCAGACTGACCCTCCATACCTACAGTACTAACCAGACTGACCCTCCAGACATACAGTACTAACCAGACTGACCCTCCAGACCTCCAGTACTAACCAGACTGACCCTCCAGACCTCCAGTTCTAACCAGACTGACCCTCCAGTACTAACCAGACTGACCCTCCAGACCTCCAGTTCTAACCAGACTGACCCTCCAGACCTCCAGTACTAACCAGACTGACCCTCCAGACCTCCAGTTCTAACCAGACTGACCCTCCAGACCTCCAGTACTAACCAGACTGACCCTCCAGACATACAGTACTAACCAGACTGACCCTCCAGACCTCCAGTTCTAACCAGACTGACCCTCCAGACCTCCAGTACTAACCAGACTGACCCTCCAGACATACAGTACTAACCAGACTGACCCTCCAGACCTCCAGTACTAACCAGACTGACCCTCCAGACATACAGTACTAACCAGACTGACCCTCCAGACCTCCAGTTCTAACCAGACTGACCCTCCAGACCTCCAGTACTAACCAGACTGACCCTCCAGACATACAGTACTAACCAGACTGACCCTCCAGACCTCCAGTACTAACCAGACTGACCCTCCAGTACTAACCAGACTGACCCTCCGACCCTCCAGTACTAACCAGACTGACCCTCCAGTACTAACCAGACTGACCCTCCAGACATACAGTACTAACCAGACTGACCCTCCAGACCTCCAGTACTAACCAGACTGACCCTCCAGACCTCCAGTACTAACCAGACTGACCCTCCAGACATACAGTACTAACCAGACTGACCCTCCAGACCTCCAGTACTAACCAGACTGACCCTCCAGACCTCCAGTACTAACCAGACTGACCCTCCAGACCTCCAGTACTAACCAGACTGACCCTCCAGACATACAGTACTAACCAGACTGACCCTCCAGTACTAACCAGACTGACCCTCCAGACATACAGTACTAACCAGACTGACCAGAATGTGATAAATGATCATGATGTAATCTCCATAGTAATGAGTGATCATGATGTAATCCATAGTGATGAATGATCATGATGTAATCTCCATAGTGATGAATGATCATGATGTAATCTCCATAGTGATGAATGATCATGATGTAATCCATAGTGATGAATGATCATGATGTGATCTCCATGGTGATGAATGATCATGATGTAATCTCATGATCATGATGTAATCTCCATAGTGATGAATGATCATGATGTAATCTCCATGGTGATGAGTTATCATGATGTAATCTCCGTAGTGATGAATTCTCTTTTTACTGGACTCATATTTTATCCAAACTAAAGGTTTTGTCCAATGGTCAGTGATTCATCTCATTCTTATCCCTATTCAGGCAATGACAGGCTTTGTGTGTCTGTGTGTGTCCTTGAGCCTGTGTGTGTGTTCCCCTGTCTCTGTGTGTGTGTGTGTGTATGGCCCCCCTCAGCCTCTATCCCTTTAATAAAAGGCCCAACTCTCCTCTCTGTCGTAATCCTCCCTCTTGGTAATCCTGGGAGAGTAATATTGCTCTTTAATCCACAGATTTTTATTTGTCCCTCTTCCCCTTTTAACGTCTTTTATTTGTTCCTCTTCCCCTCTTCCCCTCTTTTATTTGTTCCTCTTCCCCTCTTTCCCTCTTTATTTGCCCCTCTTCCCCGCTTCTCCTCTTTTATTTGTTCCTCTTCCCCTCTTCCCCTCTTCCCCTCTTTTATTTGTTCCTCTTCCCCTCTTTTATTTGTCCCTCTTCCCATCTTCCCCTCTTTTATTTGTTCCTCTTCCCCTCTTTTATTTGTCCCTCTTCCTCTCTTCCCCTCTTCCCCTCTTTTATTTGTTCCTCTTCCCATCTTTTATTTGTCCCTCTTCCCCTCTTCCCCTCTTTTATTTGTTCCTCTTCCCCTCTTTTATTTGTCCCTCTTCCTCTCTTCCCCTCTTCCCCTCTTTTATTTGTCCCTCTTCCCCTCTTCCCCTCTTTTATTTGTTCCTCTTCCCCTCTTTTATTTGTCCCTCTTCCTCTCTTCCCCTCTTCCCCTCTTTTATTTGTCCCTCTTCCCCTCTTCCCCTCTTTTATTTGTTCCTCTTCCCCTCTTTTATTTGTCCCTCTTCCTCTCTTCCCCTCTTCCCCTCTTTTATTTGTCCCTCTTCCCCTCTTTCCCTCTTCCCATATTTTATTTGTTCCTCTTCCCCTTTTAACGTATTTTATTTGTTCCTCTTCCCCTCTTTCCCTCTTTTATTTGTCCCTCTTCCTCTCTTCCCCTCTTCCCATATTTTATTTGTCCCTCTTCCCCTCTTTCCCTCTTCCCCTCTTTTATTTGCCCCTCTTCCCCTTTTCCCCTCTTTTATTTGTCCCTCTTCCTCTCTTCCCCTCTTCCCATATTTTATTTGTCCCTCTTCCTCTCTTCCCCTCTTCCCCTCTTTTATTTGTCCCTCTTCCCCTCTTCCCCTCTTTTATTTGTCCCTTTTCCCCTCTTCCCCTCTTTTATTTGGGCCTCTTCCCCTCTTCCTGTCTTTTCTCCTGCCTTCCTTCCTTCATATTCTGTCCTCATCCTGAATGGCATCCTTCTCCCCTCCCAATGGGTTCTGGTCTAAAGTAGTGTACTAAATATGGAATAGGATGCCATAGAGCTCTGGTCTAAAGTAGTGTATTACATAGGGAATAGGATGCCATTTGGGATGCACTGCCTCTGTTTCATCTGTCAATCAGAAAACATCAAACTTTCATTATCGTGTGTCAAACTACATTGTTATTCAGTACAGGACCTACTGCACCCTGCTGTGTGTGTGTGTGTGTGTGTGTGTGTGTGTGTGTGTGTGTGTGTGTGTGTGTGTGTGTGTGTGTGTGTGTGTGTGTGTGTGTGTGTGTGTGTGTGTGTGTGTGTGTGTGGTACACTCTTAACACCCCTAAAGGGTTCTGCTGTCCCCATAGGAGAACCCCTTTGAAGAACCCATTTTTGGTTCCAGATAGAACCCTTTTTTCAAAGCAAAGAGGGGTTCTACCTGGAACCAAGAATGGTTGTTACCGTAATCTCTCTGCCTGCCGGTAGTAGGTGGACGTATCGTGCTGCTCGGTCACCACACGCACACCAGCAAGCCAGCCTGCCATGTGATCTGCTCAAAAGGATCAGAGATCACCTGTGTGTGTGTGTGTGTGTGTGTGTGTGTGTGTGTGTGTGTGTGTGTGTGTGTGTGTGTGTGTGTGTGTGTGTGTGTGTGTGTGTGTGTGTGTGTGTGTGTGTGTTGTAGGCTAGTACATTAGCTAAATTAATAGGCCAGGTGGTGAGATGGATACAGAGATCTGTTTGTCCCTCTCTCACAGTTCACCCGGAAAAGAGGATTACGTACGGTGTGTGTGTGTGTGTGTGTGTGTCTCTGTGTGTCTCTGTGTGTTAGAGAGGTCTCTGTGTGTGTTGGAGAGGTCTCTGTGTGTGTGTATCAGAGAGGTTGTCTTATCTGGAATAAATGCTCCCTCCTATAGAATGTTGGCTTCAAAAGAATAATATTTGAAATCTTTAAAATAATATATTTATTTTTGTGTCCTGTATTAGTTAATCTTTTCCAAAGTGACCAGAGGAGGTCTATCATGGAAAGCTGTAAAACATCCCACAAACATAAAATACCTGACTCTATTGGTTCCATAGGGCAGGGGACCCCTATTCCGTTCCATGTGTTTGATCTGTTACTCAGCTAACACAGATGACTCAACTTGTCGACTAATCATCAAGTCCTTGACGAGGTGAATCAGGTGACATAGTTCAGGGATAAAACAACATGGTGAAAGGTCTGGGGGTCCCAGAGGAGAGGTTTATAAAACCACTGGCATAGGGTGTTATTGTGATTCTATTGGTTCCATAGGGTGTTATTGTGGTTCTATTGGTTCCATAGGGTGTTATTGTGGTTCTATTGGTTCCGTAGGGTGTTATTGTGGTTATATTGGTTCCATAGGGTGTTATTGTGGTTCTTTCGGGTTCCATAGGGTGTTATTGTGATTCCATTGGTACCATAGGGTGATATTGTGGTTCTATTGGTTCCATAGGGTGTTATTGTGGTTCGATCGGTTCCATAGGGTGATATTGTGGTTCTATTGGTTCCATAGGGTGTTATTGTGGTTCTATCGGTTCCATAGGGTGATATTGTGGTTCTATTGGTTCCATAGGGTGATATTGTGGTTCTATTGGTTCCATAGGGTGTTATTGTGGTTCTATTGGTTTCATAGGGTGTTATTGTGGCTCTATTGGTTCCATATGGTGTTATTGTGGTTCTATTGGTTCCATAGGGTGTTATTGTAGTTCTATTGGTTCAATATGGTGTTATTGTGGTTCTATTGGTTCCATAGGGTGTTATTGTGGTTCTATTGGTTCCATAGGGTGTTATTGTGGTTCTATTGGTTCCATAGGGTGTTATTGTGGTTCTATTGGTTTCGTAGGGTGTTATTGTTTTGTCCTTGTCATGTTCTTAATGCTTGGGGCCAGTTTCCCAGATACAGATTAGTTCTGGTCCTGTTCTTAAGGCTTGGGGCCAGTTTCCCAGACACAGATTAGTCCCTAGTCCTGTACCCAATGCTTGGGGCCAGTTTTCCAGATACAGATTAGTCCCTAGTCCCGTACTTAATACTTGGGGCCAGTTTCCCAGATACAGATTAGTCCTAGTCCTGTTCTTAATGCTTGGGGCCAGTTTCCCAGACACAGATTCGTTTTGGTCCTGTTCTTAACGCTTGGGGCCAGTTTCCCAGACACAGATTAGTCCCTAGTCCTGTACCCAATGCTTGGGGCCAGTTTTCCAGATACAGATTAGTCCCTAGTCCTGTACTTAATGCTTGGGGCCAGTTTCCCAGACACAGATTCGTCTTGGTCCTGTTCTTAACACTTGGGGCCAGTTTCCCAGACACAGATTAGTCCTAGTCCCGTACTTAATACTTGGGGCCAGTTTCCCAGACACAGATTTGTCCTAGTCCTGTTCTTAAAAACACTTTCAGTAGAGAATCTCTATGGAGAATGCTTTTTAGTCCAGGTCTAGGCTTAATATATGTCTGGGAACCGGCCCCAACATATTTGGATGTTATGGAATAGTATTTGAACCCAGGACTGTCCACAACAGTTCTGCCTACTGAGTTTATGTCAATGGGGACCAACCAGGTCCATCCCTGGAAACTCCAGAGATATATTTGGTTGCACTCCATTTCCTGGTACAGAAATGACCAGGTATTTGAAACCTGATATTGAACTGCTGGCCAATGAAAGGGCATGGTGTGTCACATGATCATGACTGAGTTCACCTGACAGAGTGTTATCAGCTGAGGTTCATCTTTGCTCTTTGAAGCCTTCTAAGTATGTGCTCTATCAAACTCTATGGCCCGTGTTCTCCTTTCTGAGACACTCCCCCTCCTTCCAGGCGACTCTAACACACTGTGTGTGCTCTATCAAACTCTATGGCCCGTGCTCTCCTTTCTGAGACACACCCCGTCCTTCCAGGCGACTCTAACACACTGTGTGTGCTCTATCAAACTCTATGGCCCGTGCTCTCCTTTCTGAAACACATCCCCTCCTTCCAGGCGACTCTAACACACTGTGTGTGCTCTATCAAACTCTATGGCCCGTGCTCTCCTTTCTGAGACACACCCCCTCCTTCCAGGCGACTCTAACACACTGTGTGTGCTCTATCAAACTCTATGGCCCCTGTCCGGAATGCAGGCTACTTTTCCCTTTTTTTAAAGGGTTGACATTTTCAGAAGCTTCTAAATGTGTGTGTCCTTGATAGTCTCTATGACAGTGCAGAAAGCCCATACCCCATGGCTCTTTGGCATTTGAACGACTCACTGTGTGTGTACGTGCATGTGTAGTTCTGTTTGTGTGTGTGTGGTGTGGTGTGGTGTGTGTACGAGCCACTGCCAAGTTAAGGGGGGCTTTGGAATTGGTGGGGGTGGATGCACAGAGGAAGGGACAAGGGGATAGCAACACCTCTCTTTACTACAGTGCCAAAGAAGGCTCCAGGACCAGCCAGGAGGGACAGTAGCTCCTCTCTCAACCCGACTGAGAGAGCACGCAGGGGGGCAGGAGGAGGCAGACAGGACCCTTAACATCCAAACCTCTGGAGCCAGGCAGGAGGTGAAAGGGGTGAGCAAGGGGGGAGATTGCACCGTGGTGCTTTATCTTCTGGAGCTGATTCATCTTTATTGGAATACCAGACCAGAAGAAGAAGAGAGTACCAGACCAGAAGAAGAAGAGATTACCAGACCAGAAGAAGAAGAGATTACCAGACCAGAAGAAGAAGAGATTACCAGACCAGAAGAAGAAGAGATTACCAGACCAGAAGAAGAAGAGCGTACCAGACCAGAAGAAGAAGAGATTACCAGACCAGAAGAAGAAGAGATTACCAGACCAGAAGAAGAAGAGCGTACCAGACCAGAAGAAGAAGAGATTACCAGACCAGAAGAAGAAGAGCGTACCAGACCAGAAGAAGAAGAGATTACCAGACCAGAAGAAGAGATTACCAGACCAGAAGAAGAAGAGATTACCAGACCAGAAGAAGAGAGTACCAGACCAGAAGAAGAAGAGAGTTCCAGATCAGAAGAAGAAGAGAGTACCAGACCAGAAGAAGAAGAGAGTACCAGACCAGAAGAAGAAGAGAGTACCAGACCAGAAGAAGAAGAGAGTACCAGATCAGAAGAAGAAGAGAGTACCAGACCAGAAGAAGAAGAGAGTACCAGACCAGAAGAAGAGGAGAGTACCAGACCAGAAGAAGAAGAGAATACCAGACCAGAAGAAGAAGAGAGAAAATAAGATAAAGAATAGAGGAGAAGAGAATAGAAGTGAGATAGTCTGGTGTAGGAGGAGGAGAAGGAGGAGGAGATGGAGGAGGAGAGGGCTGGGATTCCTCTCGCTCCTCTGGCAACACACGACAGGATGGAGGAAGACGAGGACGAGGTGATGTGTGTGTGTGTGTGTGTGTATGTGTGTGTGTGTGTGTGTGTGTGTGTATGTGTGTTATCCTTTACAACAGCTGTACGTATATTATCCTTGTCTTCAGTTATCAGTGGATGTAGCTAGCTACCTGAGCCATGTTGACTCACAAACGACACCCTGTTAAAAACCTGTTGAGTTTACAACTGATACAGGATCTGTGCCGTATTACAGCAAAGACTCACTCTGCAGAGTTAACAACTGATCCAGGATCTGTGCCGTATTACAGCAAAGACTCACTCTGCAGAGTTAACAACTGATCCAGGATCTGTGCCGTGTTACAGCAAAGACTCACTCTGCAGAGTTTACAACTGATCCAGGATCTGTGCCGTGTTACAGCAAAGACTCACTCTGCAGAGTTTACAACTGATCCAGGATCTGTGCCGTGTTACATCAGAGACTCACTCTGCAGCAACACAGCTGTTAGGTTGAATTGGCTAAATGTGACGACGTAGCGATTTAAACCAAAACTGAATAATAAGCTTACGCAAGAGGTGTCACTACAGTCACTGGTTCGATTCCAGGCTGTAACACATCCGGCCGTGATTGGGAGTCCCATAGGGTGGCGCACAATTGGCCCGGCGTCGTTCGGGTTTGGCCGGGGGTAGGCCGTCATTGTAATTAAGAATTTGTTTAAAAAAAAAAATTCAAATAAAAAAGCTTTTTAAAGGTGGTTAAATTTCAAGTTTAATTGATGTTTGCGGAATAACTCAATGAAAACGTCAAACAAAATTGAATGTTGGAGTTGTTATTCCTGATTCTATGGTTGATATGAGGTCTCTGTCCTGGTGACGTGTTTCCCTTGGGATCACATTATATTACAGTTAGGTTGTATTTCAAACTGATCTGTAGCCAGTCCCATAGAGATAGATTATAGCATTATTTTAATTTATATATTATTATATATTTTTTTTTATTGTTAACCTTTATTTAACTAGGCAAGTCAGTTAAGAACAAAGTCTTATTTACAATGATGGCCTACACCGGCCAAACCCGGACGCTGCACTATGGGACTCCCAATCACTGCCGGTTGTGATACAGCCTGGAATCGAACCAGGGTGTCTGTAGTGACACCTCTAGCACTAGAGATGCAGTGCCTTAAACCGCTGTGATACAGCCTGGTATCGAACCAGGGTGTCTGTAGTGACGCCTCTAGCACTAGCGATGCACTGCCTTAGACCGCTGTGATACAGCCTGGAATCGAACCAGGGTCTGTAGTGACGCCTCTAGCACTAGAGATGCAGTGCCTTAAACCCCTGTGATACAGCCTGGAATCGAACCAGGGTCTGTAGTGACGCCTCTAGCACTAGAGATGCAGTGCCTTAGACCGCTGCGCCACTCGGGAGCCCAGTATTGATCCTCTATCTAATTTCATGACCTGCCCTGTTCCCTTTGAACATTGATCCGAATGCCTTGGTTCTTATGTTTAGAACAGATCTCAGATCTGTGTTCCCTGTTGTCTCATTGGTCTGTCTGAATGCCTGTTGTGTCAGAAATACTGATCTCAGATCTGTGTTTCCTATTGTCTCATTGGTCTGTCTGAATGCCTGTTGTGTCAGAAATACTGATCTCAGATCTGTGTTCCCTGTCGTCTCATTGGTCTGTCTGAATACCTGTTGTGTCAGAAATACTGATCTCAGATCTGTGTTTCCTATTGTCTCATTGGTCTGTCTGAATGCCTGTTGTGTCAGAAATACTGACCTCAGATGAGTCATCTCCCTCGTGTTGCTAATGAACATGTTAACTGTTGAATCTGACCAGAGAATGTTTCCCTTTGCTGTTTAGAGGGGCCGAATCGCTCACCTGTTATGTTTACAACTGATTTCTCCGTGTGGTTTGAGTGTCGGTACTTATTTAATACCTTACACTGTTCTTTTTTTGGACTGTTTATGTTGTATGTCGGACATGTTTTAAGACGTACCGTTGCTAGGTAACAGTCCGATACGCGAGCGGAGATGAGAAGGAGGTCTACATTGTTTACTCTGGGTTGAATGGGATAGACAACAGTCCACGGATTCAGTTTGACTTGTTGACGTCCGGTGTAAGGAAGTCCTGACGTGACCACTTCCGCCTCAACTTTTTGAAGGTTTTTGAATGGTCTTCAAGCTAAAAAAAAAAGCACTAAAACAATAACACAGTCAGATATCTCCATGATAAAATACATAGACGTGACCTGTGTTTGTTGTTGTAGAACGGGCGGAATATCTTGGTTCTCGTGTTACCATCTAACTGACTCAGGTTGTCTCCCATATGGACCCCTATGGGCCCTGGTTAAAAGACTCAGGATGTCTCCCATATAGAACACTATGGGCCCTGGTTAAAAGACTCAGGTTGTATCCCATATAGAACCCTATGGACCCTGGTTAAAAGACTCAGGTTGTCTCCCATATAGAACCCTATGGGCCCTGGTTAAAAGACTCAGGTTGTCTCCCATATGGAACCCTATGGGCCCTGGTTAAAAGACTCAGGTTGTCTACCATATGAAACACTATGGGCCCTGGTTAAAAGACTCAGGTTGTCTACCATATGAAACACTATGGGCCCTGGTTAAAAGACTCAGGTTGTATCCCATATAGAACCCTATGGGCCCTGGTTAAAAGACTCAGGTTGTCTCCCATATAGAACCCTATGGGACCTGGTTAAAAGACTCAGGTTGTCTCCCATATAGAACCCTATGGGCCCTGGTTAAAAGACTCAGGTTGTCTCCCATATAGAACCCTATGGGACCTGGTTAAAAGACTCAGGTTGTCTCCCATATAGAACCCTATGGGCCCTGGTTAAAAGACTCAGGTTGTCTCCCAGATGGAACCCTATGGGACCTGGTTAAAAGACTCAGGTTGTCTCCCATATAGAACCCTATGGGCCCTGGTTAAAAGACTCAGGTTGTCTCCCATATGAAACCCTATGGGCCCTGGTTAAAAGACTCAGGTTGTCTCCCATATGGACCCCTATGGGCCCTGGTTAAAAGACTCAGGTTGTCTCCCATATAGAACCCTATGGGCCCTGGTTAAAAGACTCAGGTTGTCTCCCATATGGACCCCTATGGGCCCTGGTTAAAAGACTCAGGTTGTCTCCCATATAGAACCCTATGGGCCCTGGTTAAAAGACTCAGGTTGTCTCCCATATGGACCCCTATGGGCCCTGGTTAAAAGACTCAGGTTGTCTCCCATATAGAACCCTATGGGCCCTGGTTAAAAGACTCAGGTTGTCTCCCATATTAACCCTATGGGCCCTGGTTAAAAGACTCAGGTTGTCTCCCATATGGGACCCTATGGGCCCTGGTTAAAAGACTCAGGTTGTCTCCCATATAGAACCCTATGGGACCTGGTTAAAAGACTCAGGTTGTCTCCCATATAGAACCCTATGGGCCCTGGTTAAAAGACTCAGGTTGTCTCCCATATGAAACCCTATGGGCCCTGGTTAAAAGACTCAGGTTGTCTCCCATATAGAACCCTATGGGCCCTGGTTAAAAGACTCAGGTTGTCTCCCAGATGGACCCCTATGGGCCCTGGTTAAAAGACTCAGGTTGTCTCCCATATAGAACCCTATGGGCCCTGGTTAAAAGACTCAGGTTGTCTCCCATATAGAACCCTATGGGCCCTGGTTAAAAGACTCAGGTTGTCTCCCATATGGACCCCTATGGGCCCTGGTTAAAAGACTCAGGTTGTCTCCCATATAGAACCCTATGGGCCCTGGTTAAAAGACTCAGGTTGTCTCCCATATAGAACCCTATGGGCCCTGGTTAAAAGACTCAGGTTGTCTCCCATATGGACCCCTATGGGCCCTGGTTAAAAGACTCAGGTTGTCTCCCATATAGAACCCTATGGGCCCTGGTTAAAAGACTCAGGTTGTCTCCCATATAGAACCCTATGGGCCCTGGTTAAAAGACTCAGGTTGTCTCCCATATAGAACCCTATGAGCCCTGGTTAAAAGACTCAGGTTGTCTCCCATATAGAACCCTATGGGCCCTGGTTAAAAGACTCAGGTTGTCTCCCAGATGGACCCCTATGGGCCCTGGTTAAAAGACTCAGGTTGTCTCCCATATGGACCCCTATGGGCCCTGGTTAAAAGACTCAGGTTGTCTCCCATATGGAACCCTATGGGCCCTGGTTAAAAGACTCAGGTTGTCTCCCATATGGAACCCTATGGGCCCTGGTTAAAAGACTCAGGTTGTCTCCCATATAGAACCCTCTGGGCCCTGGTTAAAAGACTCAGGTTGTCTCCCATATGGACCCCTATGGGCCCTGGTTAAAAGACTCAGGTTGTCTCCCTTATGGAACCCTATGGGCCCTGGTTAAAAGACTCAGGTTGTCTCCCATATGGAACCCTATGGGCCCTGGTTAAAAGACTCAGGATGTCTCCCATATAGAACCATATGGGCCCTGGTTAAAAGACTCAGGTTGTCTCCCATATGGACCCCTATGGGCCCTGGTTAAAAGACTCAGGTTGTTTCCCATATAGAACCCTATGGGCCCTGGTTAAAAGACTCAGGTTGTTTCCCATATAGAACCCTATGGGCCCTGGTTAAAAGACTCAGGTTGTCTCCCAGATGGAACCCTATGGGCCCTGGTTAAAAGACTCAGGTTGTCTCCCAGATGGAACCCTATGGGCCCTGGTTAAAAGACTCAGGTTGTCTCCCATATGGACCCCTATGGGCCCTGGTTAAAAGACTCAGCTTGTCTCCCATATAGAACCCTATGGGCCCTGGTTAAAAGACTCAGGTTGTCTCCCATATAGAACCCTATGGGCCCTGGTTAAAAGACTCAGGTTGTCTCCCATATAGAACCCTATGGGCCCTGGTCAAAAGTAGTGCACTATAAAGGGAATATGGTTACATTTTGGCATTAGTTGTTATGTTTATATCACTGACCTGAGACCTGTGTTTCTTGATATAGAACGGTCTGAATGCATTAGTTCTTATGTTTATCAACTGACTCCAGGCCTGTCTCTCTCTGATTTAGAATGATCTGAATGCCTTAGTTATTATGTTTATCAACTGACTCCAGGCCTGTCTCTCTCTGTTATAGAATGATCTGAATACCTTTGTTCTTATGTTTACTAAGCTGACCTGAGACCTGTGTTTCTCTGTTCCAGAATGGTCTAAATGCCTTAGTTATTATGTTTAATAAGCTGACCTGAGACCTGTGTTTCTCTGTTCCAGAATGGTCTGAATGCCTTAGTTATTATGTTAACTAAGCTGACCTGAGACCTGTGTTTCTCTGTTCCAGAATGGTCTGAATGCCTTAGTTATTATGTTTACTAAGCTGACCTGAGACCTGTGTTTCTCTGTTCCAGAATGGTCTGAATGCCTTAGTTATTATGTTTACTAAGCTGACCTGAGACCTGTGTTTCTCTGTTCCAGAATGATCTGAATGCCTTAGTTATTATGTTTAAGAAGCTGACCTGAGACCTGTGTTTCTCTGTTCCAGAATTTCTGAATGCCTTAGTTATTATGTTTACTAAGCTGACCTGAGACCTGTGTTTCTCTGTTCCAGAATGGTCTGAATGCCTTAGTTATTATGTTTACTAAGCTGACCTGAGACCTGTGTTTCTCTGTTCCAGAATGGTCTGAATGCCTTAGTTATTATGTTTACTAAGCTGACCTGAGATCTGTGTTTCTCTGTTCCAGAATGGTCTGAATGCCTTAGTTATTATGTTTACTAAGCTGACCTGAGACCTGTGTTTCTCTGATCCAGAATGGTCCGAATGCCTTAGTTATTATGTTTACTAAGCTGACCTGAGACCTGTGTTTCTCTGTTCCAGAATGATCTGAATGCCTTAGTTCTAATGTTTATCAACTGACTCCAGGCCTGTCTCTCTCTGTAATATAGAATGGTCTGAATGCCTTAGTTATTATGTTTAAGAAGCTGACCTGAGACCTGTGTTTCTCTGTTCCAGAATGGTCTGAATGCGCTGCACCTGGCAGCTAAGGAGGGCCATGAGGACCTGGTGGAAGAACTACTGGAGAGAGGCTCCGCCGTCGACTCTGCCACTAAGGTACAGGAAGTCAATGTCAGGAAGTAAACCCCAAATTCCAATTGAATAATTGAAACAAATCTATTTTCAAATGACTTCTCAATAACCTGAAGCTATTTATGACATTTATTTATATATTTTTTTATATAATTTTTTATTTTTATTAAGTTGACCCCAACCAATATTCCCTCTAAGCTCCCCTGAGACTGCCACACAGAATATAAATCAGCCTGGGCAGAGAAACACGAGTATGGAACTTCACCTAACTTGTTTTGAGTTTTCCCTGTTAGTTAACACTATCAACGTGTCCCTTTACTGTGGGAATTGTGATCGAATCAACGCAATATTAGCCACTTTCAATGCAACGTACCCGAAAACAAAACACACTATGCAAGATTTAGTTTTCAAAACTATACTATGCAAGATATTTTGTTAAAGGCAGAACACGGAGTAGGATTCTATTGCCGTCGACAGGTACAACTCATGAAACATTAACTACTCTGGTTGTGATCACATAGCCACAGTAGCCTACTCTGGTTGTGATCACATAGCCACAGTAGCCTACTCTGGTTGTGATCACATAGCCACAGTAGCCTACTCTGGTTGTGATCACATAGCCACAGTAGCCTACTCTGGTTGTGATCACATAGCCACAGTAGCCTACTCTGGTTGTAGGCGGGGGGGTATGCCTTATGATTAACGAGAAGTGGTGTGATCATCATAACAACACACAGGAACTCAAGTCATTCTGTTCACCTGATCTAGAACTCCTCACAATCAAATGTCGACCGCATTATCTACCAAGGGAATTCTCTTCAATCATAATCACAGCCGTATATATTCCCCCCCAAGCAGACACATCGATGGCCCTGAACGAACTTTATCTGACTCTTTGTAAACTGGAAACCACACACCCTGAGGCTGCATTCATCGTAGCTGGGGATTTTAACAAGGCTAATCTAAAAACAAAACTCCCTAAATTCTATCAGCATATCGATTGTGCTACCAGGGCTGGAAAAACCCTAGATCATTGTTATACTAATTTCCGCGACGCATATAAGGCCCTCCCCCGCCCCCCTTTCGGAAAAGCTGACCACGACTCCATTTTGTTGATTCCAGCCTACAAACAGAAACTCAAACAACAAGCTCCCGCGCTCAGGTCTGTTCAACGCTGGTCCGACCAATCTGAATCCACGCTTCAAGACTGCTTCGATCACGCGGATTGGAATATGTTCCGCATCGCGTCCAACAACAATATTGACGAATATGCTGATTCGGTGAGCGAGTTCATTAGGAAGTGCATTGACGATGTCGTACCCACAGCAACGATTAAAACATTCCCAAACCAGAAACCGTGGATTGACGGCAGCATTCGCGTGAAACTGAAAGCGCGAACCACTGCTTTTAACCAGGGCAAGGTGACCGGAAGCATGACCGAATACAAACAGTGTAGCTATTCTCTCCGCAAGGCAATCAAACAGGCTAAGTCCCAGTACAGAGACAAAATCGAGTCGCAATTCAACAGCTCAGACACAAGAGGTATGTGGCAGGGTCTACAGTCAATCACGGATTACAAAAAGAAAACCAGCCCCGTCGCGGACCAGGATGTCTTGCTCCCAGACAGGCTAAACAACTTTTTTGCCCGCTTTGAGGACAATACAGTGCCACTGACACGGCCCCCTACCAAAACCTGCGGGCTCTCCTTCACTGCAGCCGAGGTGAGTAAAACATTTAAACGTGTTAACCCTCGCAAGGCTGCAGGCCCAGACGGCATTCCCAGCCGCGTCCTCAGAGCATGCGCAGACCAGCTGGCTGGTGTGTTTACGGACATATTCAATCAATCCTTATCCCAGTCTGCTGTTCCCACATGCTTCAAGAGGGCCACCATTGTTCCTGTTCCCAAGAAAGCTAAGGTAACTGAGCTAAACGACTACCGCCCTGTAGCACTCACTTCCGTCATCATGAAGTGCTTTGAGAGACTAGTCAAGGACCATATCACCTCCACCCTACCAGACACCCTAGACCCACTCCAATTTGCTTACCGACCCAATAGGTCCACAGACGACGCAATCGCAACCACACTGCACACTGCCCTAACCCATCTGGACAAGAGGAATACCCATGTGAGAATGCTGTTCATCGATTACAGCTCAGCATTTAACACCATAGTACCCTCCAAACTCGTCATCAAGCTCGAGACCCTGGGTCTCGACCCCGCCCTGTGCAACTGGGTCCTGGACTTCCTGACGGGCCGCCCCCAGGTGGTGAGGGTAGGTAACAACATCTCCACCCCGCTGATCCTCAACACTGGGGCCCCACAAGGGTGCGTTCTGAGCCCTCTCCTGTACTCCCTGTTCACCCACGACTGCGTGGCCATGCACGCCTCCAACTCAATCATCAAGTTTGCGGATGACACTACAGTGGTAGGCTTGATTACCAACAACGACGAGACGGCCTACAGGGAGGAGGTGAGGGCCCTCGGAGTGTGGTGTCAGGAAAATAACCTCACACTCAACGTCAACAAAACAAAGGAGATGATTGTGGACTTCAGGAAACAGCAGAGGGAGCACCCCCCTATCCACATCGACGGGTCAGTAGTGGAGAAGGTGGAAAGTTTTAAGTTCCTCGGTGTACACATCACGGACAAACTGAATTGGTCCACCCACACAGACAGCGTCGTGAAGAAGGCGCAGCAGCGCCTCTTCAACCTCAGGAGGCTGAAGAAATCCGGCTTGTCACCAAAAGCACTCACAAACTTCTACAGATGCACAATCGAGAGCATCCTGTCGGGCTGTATCACCGCCTGGTACGGCAACTGCTCCGCCCACAACCGTAAGGCTCTCCAGAGGGTAGTGAGGTCTGCAGAACGCACCACCGGGGGCAAACTACCTGCCCTCCAGGACACCTACACCACCCGATGTCACAGGAAGGCCATAAAGATCATCAAGGACAACAACCACCCAAGCCACTGCCTGTTCACCCCGCTATCATCCAGAAGGCGAGGTCAGTACAGGTGCATCAAAGCAGGGACCGAGAGACTGAAAAACAGCTTCTATCTCAAGGCCATCAGACTGTTAAACAGCCACCACTAACATTTAGCGGCCGCTGCCAACATACTGACTCAACTCCAGCCACTTTAAAAATGGGAATTGATGGAAATTATGTAAAAATGTACCACTAGCCACTTTAAACAATGCCACTTAATATAATGTTTACATACCCTACATTACCCATCTCATATGTATATACTGTACTCTATATCATCTACTGCATCTTGCCATCTTTATGTAATACATGTACCACTAGCCACTTTAAACTATGCCACTTTATGTTTACATACCCTACAGTACTCATCTCATATGTATATACCGTACTCTATACCATCTACTGCATCTGCCATGCCGTTCTGTACCACCACTCATTCATATATCTTTATGTACATATTCTTTATCCCTTTACACTTGTGTGTGTGTGTAAGGTAGTAGTTGTGGAATTGTTAGGTTAGATTACTTGTTGGTTATTACTGCATTGTCGGAACTAGAAGCACAAGCATTTCGCTACACTCGCATTAACATCTGCTAACCATGTGTATGTGACTAATAAAATTTGATTTGATTTGATTTGTGATCACATAGCCACAGTAGCCTACTCTGGTTGTGATCACATAGCCACAGTAGCCTACTTGGCCACTGTTAGAACTGTAACTCAAAGCCTCAGTTACAGCCTGTTACAGCCTCACTTTTCACAGTAAAACTGTAACTTAAAGCGGGTACAGCCTCAGTGTTCACAGTAAAACTGTAACTCAAAGCAGGTACAGCCTCAGTGTTCACAGTAAAACTGTAACTCAAAGCAGTTACAGCCTCAGTGTTCACAGTAAAACTGTAACTTAAAGCAGGTACAGCCTCAGTTACAGCCTCAGTGTTCACAGTAAAACTGTAACTTAAAGCGGGTACAGCCTCAGTTACAGCCTCAGTGTTCACAGTAAAACTGTAACTTAAAGCGGGTACAGCCTCAGTTACAGCCTCAGTGTTCACAGTAAAACCGTAACTTAAAGCGGGCACAGCCTCAGGTACAGCCTCACTGTTCACAGTAAAACTGTAACTTAAAGCGGGTACAGCCTCAGTTACAGCCTCACTGTTCACAGTAAAACTGTAACTTAAAGCGGGTACAGCCTCAGTGTTCACAGTAAAACTGTAACTTAAAGCGGGTACAGCCTCAGTGTTCACAGTAAAACTGTAACTTAAAGCAGGTACAGCCTCAGTTACAGCCTCAGTGTTCACAGTAAAACTGTAACTTAAAGCAGGTACAGCCTCAGTTACAGCCTCAGTGTTCACAGTAAAACTGTAACTTAAAGCAGGTACAGCCTCAGTTACAGCCTCAGTGTTCACAGTAAAACTGTAACTTAAAGCAGGTACAGCCTCAGTTACAGCCTCAGTGTTCACAGTAAAACTGTAACTTAAAGCAGGTACAGCCTCAGTTACAGCCTCAGTGTTCACAGTAAAACTGTAACTTATAGCGGGTACAGCCTCAGTTACAGCCTCAGTGTTCACAGTAAAACTGTAACTTAAAGCGGGTACAGCCTCAGTTACAGCCTCAGTGTTCACAGTAAAACTGTAACTTAAAGCGGGTACAGCCTCAGTTACAGCCTCAGTGTTCACAGTAAAACTGTAACTTAAAGCAGGTACAGCCTCAGTTACAGCCTCAGTGTTCACAGTAAAACTGTAACTTAAAGCAGGTACAGCCTCAGTTACAGCCTCAGTGTTCACAGTAAAACTGTAACTTAAAGCAGGTACAGCCTCAGTTACAGCCTCAGTGTTCACAGTAAAAATACATTTAGTTTGAATTGACCCTGACCTTTATACATTTAGTTTGAATTGACCCCAGCCTTTATACATTTAGTTTGAATTGACCCCAGTCTTTATACATTTAGTTTGAATTGACCCCAGTCTTTATACATTTAGTTTGAATTGACCCCAGCCTTTATACATTTAGTTTGAATTGACCCCAGCCTTTATACATTTAGTTTGAATTGACCCCAGCCTTTATACATTTAGTTTGAATTGGCCCCAGTCTTTATACATTTAGTTTGAATTGACCCCAGTCTTTATACATTTAGTTTGAATTGACCCCAGTCTTTATACATTTCGTAGTATTGTACTTAATGTAGTTAGTAGTTAATTAGCCTGGTCCCAGATATGTTAAGACAGAAATTCAGCTGTTGACGCTGCTGCTAAAGGTTCTGAGACCTTTAGATTATGCTGAGGGTAGGGGGGGGGGGGGGGGAGGAAGAGAGAGAGGTGGATAGAGAGGGGGGTGGGGAGAGAGGAAGAGAGAGAGTTGGATAGAGAGGGGGGTGGGGGGAGAGGAAGAGAGAGAGGTGGATAGAGAGGGGGGTGGGGAGCGAGGAAGAGAGAGAGGTGGATAGAGAGGGGGGTGGGGAGAGAGGAAGAGAGAGAGGTGGATAGAGAGGGGGGTGGGGAGCGAGGAAGAGAGAGAGGTGGATAGAGTGGGGGGTGGAAAGATTGGTGGGGAGCGAGCGATGAATTTGAAAACAATTCAAACATTGCTAAACTCCCGTGTGCTGTATGTTAGACAATAATACGGCAGTGAGCAATCGCAGCAGCAAGATGTGTGTCCCGTTGCCATGACAAAAGGCCAACCAGTGGAACACAAACAACATTGTAAAAAACAAAACAAAAAATGTATTTCACCTTCATTTAAATAAAACCTATATTTAGCTGTTTATTTATATTCCCTGTCACACTTCGACTACTTGCACATTGTTACAACACTGTCCATAGCCAATAATATAACATTTGAAATGTCTCTATTATTTGAAATCTTTTGTGAGTGTAATGTTTACTAATGTTTCCCTTTTGTTTATTGTTTATTCCATTTGCTTTGGCAATGTAAACATGTTTCCTATGCCAATAAAGCCCTTTGAATTGAATTGAAACGGGGTTGGAGAGAGAGAGGGAACGGTGGAGCGAGGCCATTTATACTCTCTAGTACTAAGAAGAGGGAGGTATGGAGGGAGAGGATGAAAGCAGAATATCAGTTTCTCTAAAGTCTAAATCACTTCTGGGTGTCGAGAGAGAGAGAGAGAGAGAGAGAGAGAGAGAGAGAGAGAGAGAGAGAGAGAGAGAGAGAGAGAGAGAGAGAGAGAGAGAGAGAGAGAGAGAGAGAGAGAGAGAGAGAGAGAGAGAGAGAGAGAGAGAGAGAGAGAGAGAGAGAGAGAGAGAGAGAGAGAGAGAGAGAGAGAGAGAGAGAGAGAGAGAGAGAGAGAGAGAGAGAGAGAGAGAGAGAGAGAGAGAGAGAGAGAGAGAGAGAGAGAGGTACAGTATAGCAGTGTCAGACCAGAA